>NC_068449.1:982500-1015000 GCF_023373465.1 Oncorhynchus keta
GACTGGGACAGGGAAGGCCCATACTATTGTAGAGGAGTGGCTGGGTCAGGGAAGGCCCATACTATTGTAGAGGAGTGACTGGGACAGGGAAGGCCCATACTATTGTAGAGGAGTGGCTGGGACAGGGAAGCCCCATACTATTGTAGAGGAGTGACTGGGACAGGGAAGCCCCATACTATTGTAGAGGAGTGGCTGGGTCAGGGAAGGCCCATACTATTGTAGAGGAGTGACTGGGACAGGGAAGGCCCATACTATTGTAGAGGAGTGACTGGGACAGGGAAGGCCCATACTATTGTAGAGGAGTGACTGGGACAGGGAAGCCCCATACTATTGTAGAGGAGTGACTGGGACAGGGAAGCCCCATACTATTGTAGAGGAGTGGCGAGGACAAGTTTGCGGACGACACAACAGTGGTAGGCTTGATTACTAACAACGACGAGACGGCCTACAGGGAGGAGGTGAGGGCCCTCGGAGTGTGGTGTCAGGAAAATAACCTCACACTCAACGTCAACAAAACTAAGGAGATGATTGTGGACTTCAGGAAACAGCAGAGGGAACACCCCCCTATCCACATCGATGGAACAGTAGTGGAGAGGGTAGCAAGTTTTAAGTTCCTCGGCATACACATCACAGACAAACTGAATTGGTCCACTCACACTGACAGCGTCGTGAAGAAGGCGCAGCAGCGCCTCTTCAACCTCAGGAGGCTGAAGAAATTCGGCTTGTCACCAAAAGCACTCACAAACTTCTACAGATGCACAATCGAGAGCATCCTGGCGGGCTGTATCACCGCCTGGTACGGCAACTGCTCCGCCCTCAACCGTAGGGCTCTCCAGAGGGTAGTGAGGTCTGCACAACGCATCACCGGGGGCAAACTACCTGCCCTCCAGGACACCTACACCACCCGATGTTACAGGAAGGCCATAAAGATCATCAAGGACATCAACCACCCGAGCCACTGCCTGTTCACCTCGCTATCATCCAGAAGGCGAGGTCAGTACAGGTGCATCAAAGCTGGGACCGAGAGACTGAAAAACAGCTTCTATCTCAAGGCCATCAGACTGTTAAACAGCCACCACTAACATTGAGTGGCTGCTGCCAACACACTGTCATTGACACTGACCCAACTCCAGCCACTTTAATAATGGGAATTGATGGGAAATGTAAATATATCACTAGCCACTTTAAACAATGCTACCTTATATAATGTTACTTACCCTACATTATTAATCTCATATGCATACGTATATACTGTACTCTACATCATCGACTGCATCCTTATGTAATACATGTATCACTAGCCACTTTAACTATGCCACTTTGTTTACTTTGTCTACATACTCATCTCATATGTATATACTGTACTCGATACCATCTACTGTATGCTGCTCTGTACCATCACTCATTCATATATCCTTATGTACATGTTCTTTATCCCCTTACACTGTGTATAAGACAGTAGTTTTGGAATTGTTAGTTAGATTACTTGTTGGTTATCACTGCATTGTCGGAACTAGAAGCACAAGCGTTTCGCTACACTCGCATTAACATCTGCTAACCATGTGTATGTGACAAATAAAATTTGATTTGATTTGATTGATTTGATTTGATTTGAAGCAGACAGACTCACCTAGACATATGGTGTGCAGCAGTCCCCAGTGCTCTCCTGCCCAGCACACACAGGCCGAAACACAGCAACACCAGGGAAGAGTCCTTCTCACTGTCCAGAGGCTGCCAAGGAGATGAGAATAGAAGGACAGATGGTTAGATTAGAGAGGGATGGTTAGATTAGAGAGGAGGGATGGATTAATTTAGAGAGGAGGGATAGTTAGATTAGAGAGGAGGGATGGATTAATTTAGAGAGGAGGGATGGATTAATTTAGAGAGGAGGGATGGTTAGATTAAAGAGGAGGGATGGATTAATTTAGAGAGGAGGGATGGATTAATTTAGAGAGGGATGGATTAATTTAGAGAGGAGGGATGGATTAATTTAGAGAGGATGGTTAGATTAAAGAGGAGGGATGGATTAATTGGTGGTCCTTCTGTAGCTCAGTTGGTAGAGCATGGCGCTTGTAACGCCAGGGTAGTGGGTTCGATTGGACCACCCATACGTAGAATGTATGCACACATGACTGTAAGTCGCTTTGGATAAAAGCGTCTGCTAAATGGCATATTATTATTATTTATTATTAATTGAGAGGGATGGTTAGATTAGAGGAAGGATGGATTAATTTAGAGAGGAGGGATGGTTAGATTAGAGAGGAGAGATGGATTAATTTAGAGAAGAGGGATGGATAGATTAGAGAGGAGGGATGGATTAATTTAGAGAGGAGGGATGGATTAATTTAGAGAGGAGGGATGGATTAATTTAGAGAGGAGGGATGGTTAGATTAGAGGAGGGATGGTTAGATTAGAGGAGGGATGGTTAGATTAGAGGAGGGATGGTTAGATTAGAGAGGAGGGATGGATTAATTTAGAGAGGAGGGATGGATTAATTTAGAGAGGAGGGATGGATTAATTTAGAGAGGAGGGATGGTTAGATTAGAGAGGAGGGATGGTTAGATTAGAGGAGGGATGGTTAGATTAGAGAGGAGGGATGGTTAGATTAGAGAGGAGGGATGGTTAGATTAGAGAGGAGGGATGGTTAGATTAGAGAGGAGGGATGGTTAGATTAGAGAGGAGGGATGGTTAGATTAGAGAGGAGGGATGGTTAGATTAGAGAGGAGGGATGGTTAGATTAGAGAGGAGGGATGGTTAGATTAGAGAGGAGGGATGGTTAGATCAGAGGGGAGGGATGGTTATATCAGAGGGGAGGGATGGTTATATCAGAGAGGAGGGATGGTTAGATCAGAGAGGAGGGATGGTTATATCAGAGAGGAGGGATGGTTATATCAGAGAGGAGGGATGGTTATATTAGAGAGGAGGGATGGTTATATCAGAGAGGAGGGATGGTTAGATCAGAGAGGAGGGATGGTTAGATCAGAGAGGAGGGATGGATTCATTTAGAGAGGAGGGATTGGTTATCAGAGAGGAGGGATGGTTATATCAGAGAGGAGGGATGGTTATATCAGAGAGGAGGGATGGTTAGATCAGAGAGGAGGGATGGTTATATCAGAGAGGAGGGATGGTTATATCAGAGAGGAGGGATGGTTATATCAGAGAGGAGGGATGGTTATATCAGAGAGGAGGGATGGTTATATCAGAGAGGAGGGATGGTTAGATCAGAGAGGAGGGATGGTTATATCAGAGAGGAGGGATGGTTATATCAGAGAGGAGGGATGGTTATATCAGAGAGGAGGGATGGTTATATCAGAGAGGAGGGATGGTTAGATCAGAGAGGAGGGATGGTTAGATCAGAGAGGAGGGATGGTTATATCAGAGAGGAGGGATGGTTATATCAGAGAGGGATGGTTATATCAGAGAGGAGGGATGGTTATATCAGAGAGGAGGGATGGTTATATCAGAGAGGAGGGATGGTTAGATCAGAGAGGAGGTATGGTTAGATCAGAGAGGAGGTATGGTTAGATCAGAGAGGAGGGATGGATTAATTTAGAGAGGAGGGATGGTTATATCAGAGAGGAGGGATGGTTAGATCAGAGAGGAGGGATGGTTAGATTAGAGAGGAGAGATGGTTAGATCAGAGAGGAGAGATGGTTAGATCAGAGAGGAGGGATGGTTAGATTAGAGAGGAGAGATGGTTAGATCAGAGAGGAGAGATGGTTAGATTAGAGAGGAGGGATGGTTAGATTAGAGAGGAGGGATGGTTAGATTAGAGAGGAGGGATGGTTAGATCAGAGAGGAGGGATGGTTATATCAGAGAGGAGGGATGGTTATATCAGAGAGGAGGGATGGTTAGATCAGAGAGGAGGGATGGTTAGATCAGAGAGGAGGGATGGTTAGATCAGAGAGGAGGGATGGTTAGATCAGAGAGGAGGGATGGATTAATTTAGAGAGGAGGGATGGTTAGATCAGAGAGGAGGGATGGTTATATCAGAGAGGAGGGATGGTTAGATCAGAGAGGAGGGATGGTTAGATCAGAGAGGAGGGATGGATTAATTTAGAGAGGAGGGATGGTTATATCAGAGAGGAGGGATGGTTATATCAGAGAGGAGGGATGGTTATATCAGAGAGGAGGGATGGTTATATCAGAGAGGAGGGATGGTTATATCAGAGAGGAGGGATGGTTAGATCAGAGAGGAGGGATGGTTATATCAGAGAGGAGGGATGGTTAGATCAGAGAGGAGGGATGGATTAATTTAGAGAGGAGGGATGGTTATATCAGAGAGGAGGGATGGTTATATCAGAGAGGAGGGATGGTTATATCAGAGAGGAGGGATGGTTATATCAGAGAGGAGGGATGGTTATATCAGAGAGGAGGGATGGTTAGATCAGAGAGGAGGGATGGTTAGATCAGAGAGGAGGGATGGTTAGATCAGAGAGGAGGGATGGTTATATCAGAGAGGAGGGATGGTTATATCAGAGAGGAGGGATGGTTATATCAGAGAGGAGGGATGGTTATATCAGAGAGGAGGGATGGTTATATCAGAGAGGAGGGATGGTTAGATCAGAGAGGAGGGATGGTTATATCAGAGAGGAGGGATGGTTAGATCAGAGAGGAGGGATGGTTAGATTAGAGAGGAGGGATGGTTAGATTAGAGAGGAGGGATGGTTAGATCAGAGAGGAGGGATGGTTATATCAGAGAGGAGGGATGGTTATATCAGAGAGGAGGGATGGTTATATCAGAGAGGAGGGATGGTTATATCAGAGAGGAGGGATGGTTAGATCAGAGAGGAGGGATGGTTATATCAGAGAGGAGGGATGGTTAGATCAGAGAGGAGGGATGGTTAGATCAGAGAGGAGGGATGGTTAGATCAGAGAGGAGGGATGGATTAATTTAGAGAGGAGGGATGGTTATATCAGAGAGGAGGGATGGTTAGATCAGAGAGGAGGGATGGATTAATTTAGAGAGGGATGGTTAGATTAGAGAGGAGGGATGGATTAATTTAGAGAGGAGGGATGGTTATATCAGAGAGGAGGGATGGTTATATCAGAGAGGAGGGATGGTTATATCAGAGAGGAGGGATGGTTATATCAGAGAGGAGGGATGGTTATATCAGAGAGGAGGGATGGTTATATCAGAGAGGAGGGATGGTTAGATCAGAGAGGAGGGATGGTTATATCAGAGAGGAGGGATGGTTATATCAGAGAGGAGGGATGGTTATATCAGAGAGGAGGGATGGTTATATCAGAGAGGAGGGATGGTTATATCAGAGAGGAGGGATGGTTATATCAGAGAGGAGGGATGGTTATATCAGAGAGGAGGGATGGTTAGATCAGAGAGGAGGTATGGTTAGATCAGAGAGGAGGGATGGATTAATTTAGAGAGGAGGGATGGTTATATCAGAGAGGAGGGATGGTTAGATCAGAGAGGAGGGATGGTTAGATTAGAGAGGAGGGATGGTTAGATCAGAGAGGAGGGATGGTTAGATCAGAGAGGAGGGATGGTTAGATTAGAGAGGAGGGATGGTTAGATTAGAGAGGAGGGATGGTTAGATTAGAGAGGAGGGATGGTTAGATCAGAGAGGAGGGATGGTTAGATCAGAGAGGAGGGATGGTTAGATCAGAGAGGAGGGATGGTTAGATCAGAGGAGGGATGGTTAGATCAGAGAGGAGGGATGGTTAGATCAGAGAGGAGGGATGGTTAGATCAGAGAGGAGGGATGGTTAGATCAGAGAGGAGGGATGGTTAGATCAGAGAGGAGGGATGGTTAGATCAGAGAGGAGGGATGGTTAGATTAGAGAGGAGGGATGGTTAGATTAGAGAGGAGGGATGGTTATATCAGAGAGGAGGGATGGTTAGATCAGAGAGGAGGGATATATATATATATATGAATTAATTTAGAGAGGGATGGTTAGATTAGAGAGGAGGGATGGATTAATTTAGAGAGGAGGGATGGTTATATCAGAGAGGAGGGATGGTTAGATTAGAGAGGAGGGATGGTTAGATCAGAGAGGAGGGATGGTTAGATCAGAGGGAGGGATGGTTAGATCAGGGGGAGGGATGGATTAATTTAGAGAGGAGGGATGGATTAATTTAGAGAGGAGGGATGGATTAATTTAGAGAGGAGGGATGGTTAGATTAGAGAGGAGGGATGGTTAGATCAGAGAGGAGGGATGGTTAGATCAGAGAGGAGGGATGGTTAGATCAGAGAGGAGGGATGGTTAGATTAGAGAGGAGGGATGGTTAGATTAGAGAGGAGGGATGGTTAGATTAGAGAGGAGGGATGGTTAGATTAGAGAGGAGGGATGGTTAGATTAGAGAGGAGGGATGGTTAGATCAGAGAGGAGGGATGGTTAGATCAGAGAGGAGGGATGGTTAGATCAGAGAGGAGGGATGGTTAGATCAGAGAGGAGGGATGAATTAATTTAGAGAGGGATGGTTAGATTAGAGAGGGGGATGGATTAATTTAGAGAGGAGGGATGGATTAATTTAGAGAGGAGGGATAGTTAGATTAGAGAGGAGGGATGGATTAATTTAGAGAGGAGGGATGGATTAATTTAGAGAGGGATGGTTAGATTAGAGAGGAGGGATGGATTAATTTAGAGAGGAGGGATGGATTAATTTAGAGAGGAGGGATGGATTAATTTAGAGAGGAGGGATGGATTAATTTAGAGAGGGATGGTTAGATTAAAGAGGAGGGATGGATTAATTGGTGGTCCTTCTTAGCTCAGTTTAGAGCAGTAACGCCAGGGTAGTGGGTTCGATCCGGGACCACCCATACGTAGAATGTATGCACACATGACTGTAAGTCGCTTTGGATAAAAGCGGCTAAATGGCATATTATTATTATTTATTATTAATTGAGAGGGATGGTTAGATTAGAGGAAGGATGGATTAATTTAGAGAGGAGGGATGGTTAGATTAGAGAGGAGAGATGGATTAATTTAGAGAAGAGGGATGGATTAATTTAGAGAGGAGGGATGGATTAATTTAGAGAGGAGGGATGGTTAGATTAGAGGAGGGATGGTTAGATTAGAGGAGGGATGGTTAGATTAGAGGAGGGATGGTTAGAGAGGAGGGATGGATTAATTTAGAGAGGAGGGATGGATTAATTTAGAGAGGAGGGATGGATTAATTTAGAGAGGAGGGATGGATTAATTTAGAGAGGAGGGATGGTTAGATTAGAGGAGGGATGGTTAGATTAGAGGAGGGATGGTTAGATTAGAGAGGAGGGATGGTTAGATTAGAGGAGGGATGGTTAGATTAGAGAGGAGGGATGGTTAGATTAGAGAGGAGGGATGGTTAGATTAGAGAGGAGGGATGGTTAGATTAGAGAGGAGGGATGGTTAGATCAGAGGAGGGATGGTTATATCAGAGGAGGGATGGTTATATCAGAGAGGAGGGATGGTTATATCAGAGAGGAGGGATGGTTATATCAGAGAGGAGGGATGGTTATATTAGAGAGGAGGATGGTTATATCAGAGAGGAGGGATGGTTAGATCAGAGAGGAGGGATGGTTAGATCAGAGAGGAGGGATGGATTATTTAGAGAGGAGGGATGGTTATATCAGAGAGGAGGGATGGTTATATCAGAGAGGAGGGATGGTTATATCAGAGAGGAGGGATGGTTAGATCAGAGAGGAGGGATGGTTATATCAGAGAGGAGGGATGGTTATATCAGAGAGGAGGGATGGTTATATCAGAGAGGAGGGATGGTTATATCAGAGAGGAGGGATGGTTATATCAGAGAGGAGGGATGGTTATATCAGAGAGGAGGGATGGTTATATCAGAGAGGAGGGATGGTTAGATCAGAGAGGAGGGATGGTTAGATCAGAGAGGAGGGATGGTTATATCAGAGAGGAGGGATGGTTAGATCAGAGAGGAGGGATGGTTATATCAGAGAGGAGGGATGGTTATATCAGAGAGGAGGGATGGTTATATCAGAGAGGAGGGATGGTTAGATCAGAGAGGAGGGATGGTTATATCAGAGAGGAGGGATGGTTATATCAGAGAGGGAGGGATGGATTATATCAGAGAGGAGGGATGGTTAGATCAGAGAGGAGGGATGGTTAGATCAGAGAGGAGGGATGGTTAGATCAGAGAGGAGGGATGGATTAATTTAGAGAGGAGGGATGGTTATATCAGAGAGGAGGGATGGTTAGATCAGAGAGGAGGGATGGTTAGATCAGAGAGGAGGGATGGTTAGATCAGAGAGGAGGGATGGTTAGATCAGAGAGGAGGGATGGTTAGATCAGAGGAGGATGGGATGGATTGGTTATTAGAGAGGAGGGGTGGTTAGATCAGAGAGGAGGGATGGTTAGATTAGAGAGGAGGGATGGTTAGATTAGAGAGGAGGGATGGTTAGATCAGAGAGGAGGGATGGTTAGATCAGAGAGGAGGGATGGTTAGATCAGAGAGGAGGGATGGTTAGATCAGAGAGGAGGGATGGTTAGATCAGAGAGGAGGGATGGTTAGATTAGAGAGGAGGGATGGTTATATCAGAGAGGAGGGATGGTTAGATTAGAGGGAGGAGGGATGGTTATATTAGAGAGGAGGGATGGTTATATCAGAGAGGGGATGGTTAGGGATGGTTATATCAGAGAGGAGGGATGGTTAGATCAGAGAGGAGGGATGGTTAGATCAGAGAGGAGGGATGGTTAGATCAGAGAGGAGGGATGGTTATATCAGAGAGGAGGGATGGTTAGATCAGAGAGGAGGGATGGTTAGATCAGAGAGGAGGGATGGTTAGATCAGAGAGGAGGGATGGTTATATCAGAGAGGAGGGATGGTTATATCAGAGAGGAGGGATGGTTATATCAGAGAGGAGGGATGGATTAGGGATTTAGATCAGAGAGGAGGGATGGTTATATCAGAGAGGAGGGATGGTTAGATCAGAGAGGAGGGATGGTTAGATCAGAGAGGAGGGATGGTTAGATCAGAGAGGAGGGATGGTTAGATCAGAGAGGAGGGATGGTTATATCAGAGAGGAGGGATGGATCAGAGAGGAGGGATGGTTAGATCAGAGAGGAGGGATGGTTATTCAGAGAGGAGGGATGGTTATATCAGAGAGGAGGGATGGTTATATCAGAGAGGATGGATGGTTTAGATCAGAGAGGAGGGATGGTTAGATCAGAGAGGAGGGATGGTTAGATCAGAGAGGAGGGATGGTTAGATCAGAGAGGAGGGATGGTTAGATCAGAGAGGAGGGATGGTTAGATCAGAGAGGAGGATGGATTATATCAGAGAGGAGGGATGGTTATTAGGGATGGTTATATCAGAGAGGAGGGATGGTTAGATCAGAGAGGAGGGATGGTTAGATCAGAGAGGAGGGATGGTTAGATAGAGAGGAGGGATGGTTAGATTAGAGAGGAGGGATGGTTATATCAGAGAGGAGGGATGGTTATATCAGAGAGGAGGGATGGTTATATCAGAGAGGAGGGATGGTTATATCAGAGAGGAGGGATGGTTATTCAGAGAGGAGGGATGGTTATATCAGAGAGGAGGGATGGTTAGATCAGAGAGGAGGGATGGTTATATCAGAGAGGAGGGATGGTTATATCAGAGAGGAGGGATGGTTATATCAGAGAGGAGGGATGGTTATATCAGAGAGGAGGGATGGTTATATCAGAGAGGAGGGATGGTTATATCAGAGAGGAGGGATGGTTATATCAGAGAGGAGGGATGGTTAGATCAGAGAGGAGGGATGGTTAGATCAGAGAGGAGGGATGGTTATATCAGAGAGGAGGGATGGATGGATTATGGTTATATCAGAGAGGAGGGATGGTTATATCAGAGAGGAGGGATGGTTATATCAGAGAGGAGGGATGGTTATATCAGAGAGGAGGGATGGTTATATCAGAGAGGAGGGATGGTTATATCAGAGAGGAGGGATGGTTAGATCAGAGAGGAGGGATGGTTATATCAGAGAGGAGGATGGTTAGATCAGAGAGGAGGGATGGATTAATTTAGAGAGGAGGGATGGTTATATCAGAGAGGAGGGATGGTTAGATCAGAGAGGAGGGATGGTTAGATCAGAGAGGAGGGATGGTTAGATTAGAGAGGAGGGATGGTTATATCAGAGAGGAGGGATGGTTAGATCAGAGAGGAGGGATGGTTAGATCAGAGAGGAGGGATGGTTATATCAGAGAGGAGGGATGGTTATATCAGAGAGGAGGGATGGTTAGATCAGAGAGGAGGGATGGTTAGATCAGAGAGGAGGGATGGTTATATCAGAGAGGAGGGATGGTTATATCAGAGAGGAGGGATGGTTATATCAGAGAGGAGGGATGGTCAGATCAGAGAGGAGGGATGGTTATGGATCAGAGAGGAGGGATGGTTATTAGGGATGGTTAGAGAGGAGGAGGGATGGTTAGATCAGAGAGGAGGGATGGATTAATTTAGAGAGGAGGGATGGTTAGATCAGAGAGGAGGGATGGTTAGATCAGAGAGGAGGGATGGTTAGATTAGAGAGGAGGGATGGTTAGATTAGAGAGGAGGGATGGTTAGATCAGAGAGGAGGGATGGTTAGATTAGAGAGGAGGGATGGTTAGATCAGAGAGGAGGGATGGTTAGATCAGAGAGGAGGGATGGTTAGATCAGAGAGGAGGGATGGTTAGATCAGAGAGGAGGGATGGTTAGATCAGAGAGGAGGGATGGTTAGATCAGAGAGGAGGGATGGTTAGATCAGAGAGGAGGGATGGATTAATTTAGAGAGGAGGGATGGTTAGATCAGAGAGGAGGGATGGTTAGATCAGAGAGGAGGGATGGTTAGATTAGAGAGGAGGGATGGTTAGATTAGAGAGGAGGGATGGTTATATCAGAGAGGAGGGATGGTTAGATCAGAGAGGAGGGATGGTTAGATCAGAGAGGAGGGATGAATTAATTTAGAGAGGGATGGTTAGATTAGAGAGGAGGGATGGATTAATTTAGAGAGGAGGGATGGTTATATCAGAGAGGAGGGATGGTTAAATTAGAGAGGGGATGGTTAGATCAGAGAGGAGGGATGGTTAGATCAGAGAGGAGGGATGGTTAGATCAGAGAGGAGGGATGGTTAGATTAGAGAGGAGGGATGGTTAGATTAGAGAGGAGGGATGGTTAGATCAGAGAGGAGGGATGGATTAGGGATGGTTTTAGAGGAGGGATGGTTAGATCAGAGAGGAGGGATGGTTTCAGAGAGGAGGGATGGTTAGATCAGAGAGGAGGGATGGTTAGATTAGAGAGGAGGGATGGTTAGATTAGAGAGGAGGGATGTTATTAGAAGTTGTTTAATCTTTTTATCTTCTTCAGATGTCTAAACTGTGATTCAATTCTCTCACCACAAAAAAAACACAAAGGACATATTGGCTGAAGGAGAAGTGTGTTTTTTTTGTGCTCAAAGACATATTTATAGTAGTACATTTTGAGAATGTGTAGAAATATTTCTGAATAAAGTCCTTACCTTGGCCCGCCGAGAGTTACAATACTGGATCCAGCCCAAGTAGACCTGGCAGAAGGAGTCCCTGGAGATGCCAGCCAGGCGGTGGTCGTAGTCTTGGTCTATGTTGGGGTTAAAGGTCGGGTCCAGGTCCACGTAGTTCCTCTCTCCACAGGCCTTCAGCCCCTCCCTCATCGTCTCATTGGCCAGCCACTCCTCCAGCTTGGTTGAGGCTATTACGTAGTATATGATCCCCTGGAGAGATGAAGTAGGGAGAGAGGAAGCAGGGAGAGAGGAAGCAGGGAGAGAGGAAGCAGGGAGAGAGGAAGCAGGGAGAGAGGAAGTAGGGAGAGAGGAAGTAGGGAGAGAGGAAGTAGGGAGAGAGGAAGCAGGGAGAGAGGAAGCAGGGAGAGAGGAAGCAGGGAGAGAAGTAGAGAGAGGGAGGAGAGAGGAAGCAGGGAGAGAGGAAGCAGGGAGGAGGAAGCAGGGAGAGAGGAGGGGGTGGGAGAAGTAGATGGGGGAGGAAGAGGAAGTAGATGGGGAGAGGAAGTAGATGGGGAAATAGAGGAAGTAGATGGGGAGAGGAAGTAGGGAGAGAACACAAGTTTAGGAGTTTAGTACCTTTCTCATGGGCAGTAGGAGATTGCGTAAGGTTCATCTGTAATAACACCAGATTCGAACCGATAACCTCTCGGTTAACCTGCTACGCCAGTGTAGAATAGCTGCAAACAGCAGACTAACAGCCGGGCCTCCCACTCACCTTGACGTAGTAAGTTGTCAGGATGCGTCGGAGGTCAAACACCTGGAGCATGGAGGCAGCGCTGTTGTCCGTGATGCTGTAGCCCTCCAGGACGTACTTGGTGACCAGCACCTCCCAGGCCAGCCAGCGCTGTCCGAAGGCCGCGTTGAAGGAAAGGACATGTGGAAGGTGACCTGGCTCACAGCAGCAGCAGCTCTCGTCCTCCTCCACCCCCTCCGTGATGGCCTCCACCTCCCTCTGCTGGCAGTACGTACCTGGGGGGGGACAGGACGACTTCAGAAACATGCTATAATGCTTCATAAACTCTATAACCTAACAATGACAGGACGGCTTCAGAAACATGCTATAATGCTTCATAAACTATAACCTAACCCTAACAATGACAGGACGGCTTCAGAAACCTGCTATAATGCTTCATAAACTCTGTAACCGAACAATGACAGGACGGCTTCAGAAACCTGCTATAATGCTTCATAAACACTATAATTTAACAATGACAGGACGTTATTCAGAAACATGGATAATCTTCATAAACTCTGTAACCTAACAATGACAGGACGGCTTCAGAAACATGCTATAATGCTTCAAAACTATTAACAATGAAGGACCTTCAGAAACATGCTATAATTTCATAAACTCTATAACCTAACAATGACAGGACCTTCAGAAACATGCTATAATGCTTCATAAACTCTATAACCTAAAATGACAGCCACTTCCAGAAACATGTCTATGTCTTCATTTCTATAACCTAACAATGACCAAGACGGCTTCAGAAACATGCTAAATCTTCATAAACTCTATAACCTAACAATGACATGACTGTCAGAAACATGCTATAATGCTTCATAAACTCTATAACCTAACAATGACAATGCTTCAGAAACATGCTATAATGCTTCAAACTCTGTAAAACAGACAGGCAGCTTCAGAAACACGTTAAGTTTATTAAACTCTGTAACCTAACAATGACCCTTCAGAAACCTGCTATAATCCTTCATAAACTGAACCACGTTGTCTGTAGTCCCGAACAATGACAGGATCTCCACCAGGTGAACCAGAGCTTCAGAAACATGCTATCCTGCTTCATAAACTCTGTAACCTAACAATGACAGGACGGCTTCAGAAACCTGCTATAATGCTTCATAAACTCTGTAACCGAACAATGACAGGACAGCTTCAGAAACATGCTATAATGCTTCAAAAACTCTGTAACGTAACAATGACAGGACGGCTTCAGAAACATGCTATAATGCTTCATAAACTCTGTAACCTAACAATGACAGGACAGCTTCAGAAAAACCTCGTGAACACTATGATTTAACCGTGAAGGGCCGTTATTCTGACTGGAGATCTGCAGGATGAACTCAAATGTCGCCCGTTGACAATCAACCAACGATTGAAGAAACCAGGCAGAATTGTACTCGTTTCATATCAAGTCAAATCAGGCCCTGAGAGAATTGTAAGAAACCCTCTTCACATCGCGATAGAAAGTTTAGCCACTTCCACAACACCCTGTCTTACTGTCATATTTCTTCTACAAGACCAAGACCGCGTCAGAAATAAATCTGTCCTTTCTTCCGTAAACACTTCCATGACTGTGGGAACTCAGTCAAGGCCAAGCCTACACCAATCCAATGCTTTTAAACGTGTGGGGAGTAGGGAACGAGTGCACACTTCAGGAGGAAGCAGAGCTACTTAGCTAGCAAGTTGAGTTTATTTTATTTTGACCCCCATCCCTCCCTCCTTCCTTCCTGACCTCTGAACTCCAGTCCTCGGAGCTGGAAGGTGACCAGTCCATTGCCGATCTCCACCAGGTGAACCAGAGCGTTGAGGTAGTCTGAAGCCAGGATGAAACAGTCTCCTGTGGTGTAGTTCCCCCAGCGGCCCAGCAACAGGTCTCCACAGAGGCTGTGCTGCAGGGAGCGCGTCAGGTGCTCATAGAATATAGAATTCAGGTTGTTGTCGTCAGAACCTGATGGAGGATAGGAGAAATGAACTTCAACAAGATGGGGGGGGGAACTGTTTCTACAAACTCGTCCCCCCCAACCAGAATATATGAATCGTGTAGCAAACTGAAGGTGAGAAAATCAGCAACTGCTGAGTACTTCTGGTAATACTCTAGATTAGAGTATTAGAATAGTGATTAGAGTATTAGATTAGAGTATTAGATTAGTGATTAGAGTATTAGATTAGTGTATTAGATTAGTGATTAGAGTATTAGAATAGTGATTAGAGTATTAGATTAGTGATTAGAGTATTAGAGTATTAGATTAGTGATTAGAGTATTAGATTAGTGATTAGAGTATTAGAATAGAGTATTAGATTAGTGATTAGAGTATTAGATTAGTGATTAGAGTATTAGATTAGTGATTAGAGTATTAGATTAGTGATTAGAGTATTAGATTAGAGTATTAGAATAGTGATTAGAGTATTAGATTAGTGATTAGAGTATTAGATTAGTGATTAGAAATTTAGATTAGAGAAATAGATTAGAGATTTAGATTAGAGTATTACATTAGTGATTAGAGTATTAGAATAGAGATTTGAGATTTAGATTAGCGAAAGATTATAGATTAGAGTATTAGATAGAGAATTTGATTAGAGAAATAGATTAGAGCTTTAGATTAGAGTATTACATTAGAGATTGGAGTATTAGATTAAGATTAGAGTAATAGATTCGAGATTATTGATTTAGATTAGAATACAGATAATTAGATTAGAGTATTAGATTAGTGATTAGAGTATTAGAATAGAGATTTGAGATTTAGATTAGAGTATTAGATATTAGAGAATTTGATTAGAGAAATAGATTAGAGCTTTAGATTAGAGTATTACATTAGAGATTGGAGTATTAGATTAAGATTAGAGTAATAGATTCGAGATTATAGATTTAGATTAGAAATCAGATAATTAGATCAGAGTATTAGATTAGATATTAGAGAATAATATTAGAGATGAGTAATAGATTAGAGTATTAGATTAGAGTAATAGATGAGAGTATTATATTACAGATTAGAGTAATACCAGTTGATAGATTAGACGAGAAGATGAAATTTAAATGATCATTTTAGGAAATTAAAAGTGAAATCTGAACACTCCCACTTGTCTTTTCGTACCAGCACTGACATTGTTGATGGCCACTTATTGAAGAACATGGGCTGACTAAAACTGTCCACCTAGCTATCTGAATATACTAACTACTGTGATATGTGGTTGTCTCACCTAGCTATCTGAATATACTAACTACTGTGATATGTGGTTGTCCCACCTAGCTATCTGAATATACTAACTACTGTGATATGTGGTTGTCCCACCTAGCTATCTGAATATACTAACTACTGTGATATGTGGTTGTCCCACCTAGCTATCTGAATATACTAACTACTGTGATATGTGGTTGTCTCACCTAGCTATCTGAATATACTAACTACTGTGATATGTGGTTGTCCACCTAGCTATCTGAATATACTAACTACTGTGATATGTGGTTGTCCCACCTAGCTATCTGAATATACTAACTACTGTGATATGTGGTTGTCTCACCTAGCTATCTGAATATACTAACTACTGTGATATGTGGTTGTCCCACCTAGCTATCTGAATATACTAACTACTGTGATATGTGGTTGTCTCACCTAGCTATCTGAATATACTAACTACTGTGATATGTGGTTGTCTCACCTAGCTATCTGAATATACTAACTACTGTGATGTGTGGTTGTCCCACCTAGCTATCTGAATATACTAACTACTGTGATATGTGGTTGTCTCACCTAGCTATCTGAAGATGAATGAAGTGCCTCTGGATAAGAGAGTCTGATAAATGACTAACATGTCATGTAAATGCCGAGACAGAGACAGAGAGACAGAGAGACAGAGAGACAGAGAGACAGATTCCACCCACCTGGGTTTCTGTCCAGTTGAGAAGCCAGTCTGGTGTTGGAGTGATCCACTCTCTTAGTGCTGCAATAGAGAACAGATCAATCAGAAATTCACTCTGACTGATACTACCAACACACATCTACCAAGAGGAGTAAAATGACTAGACAGAAAGACAGACAGACGGAGAGAGCGACAGAGAGCGAGACAAACAGAGAGAGCAACAGAGACACAGAGAGAGAGAGCGACAAAAAAACAGCTAGACACAGACGGAGAGAGCGACAGAGACACAGAGAGAGAGAGAGAGAGAAACAAAAAAACAGCTAGACAGACAGACAGTGACAGACTAGTATCAGAGAGATCATTACTTGTAGTCTCTCTCCCAGAACTTGACAGGTCTGACGTAGGAGGTGATGAAGATGGCGCTGCCCAGGAAAGGGTTGAGAGGAGTAGAGAGGACAGCTGACACTACAGCCTGAACAAACAGCATGGCAGAGTCTGGGAGAGAGTGGGGCGTCAAGGAGATTTACACACCTGAACACACATTTACCTCACAAAACCTTAAAAAGATAACGCCGAGACACGTCAAGTCCTACTCTCAGCTAAATGAACATCTATATTATATTTATATATAATATTATATATATACTATATTCAGGACATGATCAACATGAAGAGCGAGTAAATAGTCTTGACAGTAGAGATCACGTGGGAGGTCCATCTGACCACCTAAATAGTCTTGACAGTAGAGATCACGTGGGAGGTCCATCTGACCACGTAAATAGTCTTGACAGTAGAGATCACGTGGGAGGTCCATTCAGACGCGAGTAAATAGTCTTGACAGTAGAGAACACGTGGGAGGTCCATCTGAGTAAATAGTCTTGACAGTAGAGATCACGGGAGGTCCATTCAGACGTAAATAGTCTTGACAGTAGAGATCACGTGGGAGGTCCATCTGACCACGTAAATAGTCTTGACAGTAGAGATCACGTGGGAGGTCCATCTGACCACGTAAATAGTCTTGACAGTAGAGATCACGTGGGAGGTCCATCTGACCACGTAAATAGTCTTGACAGTAGAGATCACGTGGGAGGTCCATCTGACCACGTAAATAGTCTTGACAGTAGAGATCACGTGGGAGGTCCATCTGACCACGTAAATAGTCTTGACAGTAGAGATCACGTGGGAGGTCCATCTGACCACGTAAATAGTCTTGACAGTAGAGATCACGTGGGAGGTCCATCTGACCACCTAAATAGTCTTGACAGTAGAGATCACGTGGGAGGTCCATCTGACCACGTAAATAGTCTTGACAGTAGAGATCACGTGGGAGGTCCATTCAGACGCGAGTAAATAGTCTTGACAGTAGAGATCACGTGGGAGGTCCATCTGACCACGTAAATAGTCTTGACAGTAGAGATCACGTGGGAGGTCCATCTAACCAAGGTAAAAAACACAAAGGATACGAGGCACAGCGAAGGGCTGGGCGAAGGCGTGAAAGGCCGACCCCCAGGTGATCTGCCAGGGGGCGATGTAGGTGTAGATAAAACACAGTCTTGACAGTAGAGAACAGCTCCCAAGGTAAAAAACACAAAGGATACGAGGCACAGCGAAGGGCTGGGCGAGCGTGAGACCCCCAGGTGATCTGAGGGGGAGAGGTGAGATAAAACACAGCTTGTAGAACAGCTCCCAGAGCTACACATGAGAGAGAGAGCGAGAGTGAGGAGAGAGAGAGACACAGAGAGACACAGAGAGAGAGAGACACAGAGAGAGAGAGAGACACAGAGAGAGACAGAGAGACAAGTGATTATTATTAGACTTCATATGTACTACACAAAACACTTATATTTTACCTTCCTTACATTTACAGTGAGGGGTAAAAAGTATTTGATCCCCGTGCGGATTTTGTACGTAAGTCTACCAGACGCTACAAACCATTATAGACAGATCCTTTCTCTGTCAGCGGACAAACGTACAAAATCAGCAAAGGATCAAATACTTTTCTCCCCTCATCGTATTGAACGTGAAAATACACATTGATCAACATTTCTGTAAATGTGCCATATTTAGCCAGCCATCTTATTTTCCTATGTGGGTAGGAAGAGGTAGGAAACATACTCTGGTCAGATTTTCTATATTTTAATCCTTATATTATTATATCTTTAAAAGAAAGGGCTGTGTTTCATTCTGGCAAGATGCTTCCTTCGTTAACTCACCCTCCGACTGGCTCCAGTTACCTAAAGTAATGCCCGTCTCCACCCAGTTAACTGCGGTAATGCTGGTCTCTACCCAGTTACCTGCAGTAATGCTGGTCTCTACCCAGTTACCTGCAGTAATGCTGGTCTCTACCCAGTTACCTGCAGTAATGCTGGTCTCTACCCAGTTACCTGCAGTAATGCTGGTCTCTACCCAGTTACCTGCAGTAATGCTGGTCTCTACCCAGTTACCTGCAGTAATGCCGGTCTCTACCCAGTTACCTGCAGTAATGCCGGTCTCTACCCAGTTACCTGCAGTAATGCTGGTCTCTACCCAGTTACCTGCAGTAATGCCGGTCTCTACCCAGTTACCTGCAGTAATGCTGGTCTCTACCCAGTTACCTGCAGTAATGCTGGTCTCTACCCAGTTACCTGCAGTAATGCCCGTCTCTACAGTTACCCAGTTACCTGCAGTTAGTAATGCTGGTCTCAGTAACTCCAGTTACCTGCAGTAATGCTGGTCTCTACCCAGTTACCTGCAGTAATGCCGGTCTCTACCCAGTTACCTGCAGTAATGCTGGTCTCCACCCAGTTACCTGCAGTAATGCCGGTCTACACCCAGCACAGATATACAAAATGAAGACACAGAAATTACTAACAAGGGAGCCAGAGATCAATATACCCCGACCAGCAGAAAAAAAATCTTGTTCCCTCCTCTTCTTGCTGCTGAAGGCCTTCGCAGATTCTGCCATTTTGTTCCTGACGTTGCTGGCTACACCAGCAGTCAGCAACCTTTTCCATTTGAGGTGCCAAGTCATCCTACCATTTCTACTGATCCATTTGGAGTGCCAAGTCATCCTACCATTTCTACTGATCCATTTGGAGTGCCAAGTCATCCTACCATTTCTACTGATCCATTTGGAGTGCCAAGTCATCCTACCATTTCTACTGATCCATTTGGAGTGCCAAGTTATCCTACCATTTCTACTGATCCATTTGGAGTGCCAAGTCATCCTACCATTTCTACTGTTCCATTTGGAGTGCCAAGTCATCCTACCATTTCTACTGTTCCATTTGGAGTGCCAAGTCATCCTACCATTTCTACTGTTCCATTTGGAGTGCCAAGTTATCTTACCATTTCTACTGTTCCATTTGGAGTGCCAAGTTATCTTACCATTTCTACTGATCCATTTGGAGTGATCCATTTGGAGTGCCAAGTTATCCTACCATTTCTACTGATCCATTTGGGGTGCCAAGTCATCCTACCATTTCTACTGATCCATTTGGAGTGCCAAGTCATCCTACCATTTCTACTGATCCATTTGGAGTGCCAAGTCATCCTACCATTTCTACTGATCCATTTGGAGTGCCAAGTCATCCTACCATTTCTACTGATCCATTTGGAGTGCCAAGTCATCCTACCATTTCTACTGATCCATTTGGAGTGCCAAGTCATCCTACCATTTCTACTGATCCATTTGGAGTGCAAGTCATCCTACCAAGTCATCCTACCATTTCTACCGATCCATTTGGAGTGCCAAGTCATCCTACCATTTCTACCGATCCATTTGGGGTGCCAAGTCATCCTACCATTTCTACCGATCCATTTGGGGTGCCAAGTCATCCTACCATTTCTACGATCCATTTGGAGTGCCAAGTCATCCTACCATTTCTACTGATCCATTTGGAGTGCCAAGTCATCCTACATTTGGAGTGCCAAGTCATCCTACCATTTCTAGTTTCTACTGATCCATTTGGAGTGCCAAGTCATCCTACCATTTCTACTGATCCATTTGGAGTGCCAAGTCATCCTACCATTTCTACTACTGATCCATTTGGAGTGCCAAGTCATCCTACCATTTCTACTGATCCATTTGGAGTGCCAAGTCATCCTACCATTTCTACCGATCCATTTGGTTCCAGTGCCAAGTCATGCTACCATTTCTACTGATCCATTTGGAGTGCCAAGTCATCCTACCATTTCTACCGATCCAGTTGGAGTGCCAAGTCATCCTACCATTTCTACTGATCCATTTGGAGTGCCAAGTCATCCTACCATTTCTACTGATCCATTTGGAGTGCCAAGTCATCCTACCATTTCTACTGATCCATTTGGAGTGCCAAGTCATCCTACCATTTCTACTGATCCATTTGGAGTGCCAAGTCATCCTACCATTTCTACTGATCCATTTGGAGTGCCAAGTCATCCTACCATTTCTACTGATCCATTTGGAGTGCCAAGTCATCCTACCATTTCTACTGATCCATTTGGAGTGCCAAGTCATCCTACCATTTCTACTGATCCATTTGGAGTGCCAAGTCATCCTACCATTTCTACTGATCTGCGTGTCAGTAATGATTTTCATCTAATTTATAATAAAGGTCTTCATATGTCAAAATCAATGTCATGTGGTTAATCAATATTAAATCAAACTGATATGAATCTAAAAGTATCTTCTGTTACCAACGATGTAAAAATAGTCTACATTAAAAGCCAACAAATAAAAACATGGCAGCCTGCAGGTAGACAATCTCCTGCTGAAAATAATGATCCTATAAATCACATTGGCTACACATGACCTGTCTGGAAGGAACTGGAAACATTGTATCAACTATCAACCTAGTCCAGCCAAAGCTCATGCTAGAAAACTGGAAACATTGTATCAACTATCAACCTAGTCCAGCCAAAGCTCATGCTAGAAAACTGGAAACATTGTATAAACTATCAACCTAGTCCAGACAAAGCTCATGCTAGAAAACTGGAAACATTGTATCAACTATCAACTTAGTCCAGCCAAAGCTCATGCTAGAAAACTGGAAACATTGTATCAACTATCAACTTAGTCCAGCCAAAGCTCATGCTAGAAAACTGGAAACATTGTATCAACTATCAACCTAGTCCAGCCAAAGCTCATGCTAGAAAACTGGAAACATTGTATATCAACTATCAACCTAGTCCAGCCAAAGCTCATGCTAGAAAACTGGAAACATTGTATCAACTATCAACCTAGTCCAGCCAAAGCTCATGCTAGAAAACTGGAAACATTGTATATCAACTATCAACCTAGTCCAGCCAAAGCTCATGCTAGAAAACTGGAAACATTGTATCAACTATCAACCTAGTCCAGCCAAAGCTCATGCTAGAAAACTGGAAACATTGTATCAACTATCAACCTAGTCCAGCCAAAGCTCATGCTAGAAAACTGGAAACATTGTATCAACTATCAACCTAGTCCAGCCAAAGCTCATGCTAGAAAACTGGAAACATTGTATCAACTATCAACCTAGTCCAGCCAAAGCTCATGCTAGAAAACTGGAAACATTGTATCAACTATCAACCTAGTCCAGCCAAAGCTCATGCTAGAAAACTGGAAACATTGTATCAACTATCAACCTAGTCCAGCCAAAGCTCATGCTAGAAAACTGGAAACATTGTATCAACTATCAACCTAGTCCAGCCAAAGCTCATGCTAGAAAACTGGAAACATTGTATCAATCCTAGTCCAGCCAAAGCTCATGCTAGAAAACTGGAAACATTGTATCAACTATCAACCTAGTCCAGCCAAAGCTCATGCTAGAAAACTGGAAACATTGTATCAACTATCAACCTAGTCCAGCCAAAGCTCATGCTAGAAAACTGGAAACATTGTATATCAACTATCAACCTAGTCCAGCCAAAGCTCATGCTAGAAAACTGGAAACATTGTATCAACTATCAACCTAGTCCAGCCAAAGCTCATGCTAGAAAACTGGAAACATTGTATCAACTATCAACCTAGTCCAGCCAAAGCTCATGCTAGAAAACTGGAAACATTGTATCAACTATCAACCTAGTCCAGCCAAAGCTCATGCTAGAAAACTGGAAACATTGTATCAACTATCAACCTAGTCCAGCCAAAGCTCATGCTAGAAAACTGGAAACATTGTATCAACTATCAACCTAGTCCAGCCAAAGCTCATGCTAGAAAACTGGAAACATTGTATCAACTATCAACCTAGTCCAGCCAAAGCTCATGCTAGAAAACTGGAAACATTGTATCAACTATCAACCTAGTCCAGCCAAAGCTCATGCTAGAAAACTGGAAACATTGTATCAACTATCAACCTAGTCCAGCCAAAGCTCATGCTAGAAAACTGGAAACATTGTATCAACTATCAACCTAGTCCAGCCAAAGCTCATGCTAGAAAACTGGAAACATTGTATCAACTATCAACTTAGTCCAGCCAAAGCTCATGCTAGAAAACTGGAAACATTGTATCAACTATCAACTTAGTCCAGCCAAAGCTCATGCTAGAAAACTGGAAACATTGTATCAAATGCTCTGAGCCCTCAAGAGTTTCCTGGGCCAGGGAGCTCTGGACAGACCGACACGGCTGTAGGCTATTTGGGCCAGTGAGTTCTGAACAGACAGACACGGCTGTCCAGCCAAGGCTCATTTGGGCCAGTGAGTTCTGAACAGACAGACACGGCTGCTAGGCTGGAAACATTTGGGCCAGTGAGCTCTGGAAGACCGACACGGCTGTAGGCTATTTGGGCCAGTGAGTTCTGAACAGACAGACACGGCTGTATCAACTATTTGGGCCAGTGAGTTCTGAACAGACAGACACGGCTGTCCAGGCTATTTGGGCCAGTGAGTTCTGAACAGACAGACACGGCTGTAGGCTATTTGGGTAGGCCTATTTCATGACGTTTCAGAGCATGACATCATGACATGCTGAGTGGTTATCGAAAGGGAGAGAGCTGGAAATGTTTTTCCAAATAGTCCACGTTGGAGGAACTATAGTCACTCTCAATGGATGTAAAAAACCACTTTGTTTACTTGCTGTTTGAGGCGATGAAAAAATGACTTTGAGAAGTTCCACAGTAATGAGTTAAGACTATCAGAAATACTATCAGATCCCCAAATGGGCACATTTATAGGTCTCCATTTGCACACAGGCCGGGTAGACTAGTGTCCCGACACGGGTAGACTAGTGTCCCGACACGGGTAGACTAGTGTCCCGACACGGGTAGACTAGTGTCCCGACACGGGTAGACTAGTGTCCCGACACGGGTAGACTAGTGTCCCGACACGGGTAGACTAGTGTCCCGACACGGGTAGACTAGTGTCCCGACACGGGTAGACTAGTGTCCCGACACGGGTAGACTAGTCCTACTTCTATATGCGGAATCAGGTGTGTGTCCTTACTCAAGATTGACAGGAGCGCTAAAAACAAAAAATCAATTAATAAATGGAATGAAATGAACCGAAACTATTTCCTCACAAGCGTAGCCTAGGTTGTTCGCTGTGTAAACAGCGTGTCCACTCCTACAATGACAACGGTAAGACTGGAATAATAATATACTGAATGAATTAACAGAAATGACCATAACCAAACAAACATTGTAGATTAGAAATGATGGTAACAGTAAATTTACTGCTGGTGATACTGATGTGTCATCCCCGCGACCTCCACAATGGATTAGTCCACTGAGACAGGCCTCTATAATGGATTAGTCCACCGAGACGGACCTCTATAATGGATTAGTCCACCGAGACAGGCCTCTACAATGGATTAGTCCACTGAGACAGGCCTCTACAATGGATTAGTCCACCGAGACAGGGCCTCTACAATGGATTAGTCCACCGAGACGGACCTCTATAATGGATTAGTCCACGAGACGGACCTCTATAATGGATTAGTCCATGATGGAGACGGACCTCTATAATGGATTAGTCCACCGAGACGGACCTCTATAATGGATTAGTCCACTGAGACAGGCCTCTACAATGGATTAGTCCACTGAGACAGGCCTCTACAATGGATTAGTCCACTGAGACAGGCCTATATAATGGATTAGTCCACTGAGACGGGCCTCTATAATGGATTAGTCCACTGAGACAGGCCTCTACAATGGATTAGTCCACTGAGACAGGCCTCTATAATGGATTAGTCCACTGAGACGGGCCTCTATAATGGATTAGTCCACTGAGACAGGCCTCCACAATGGATTAGTCCACTGAGACAGACCTCTATAATGGATTAGTCCACCGAGACAGACCTCTATAATGGATTAGTCCACCGAGACGGACCTCTATAATGGATTAGTCCACCGAGACGGGCCTCTACAATGGATTAGTCCACCGAGACGGACCTCTATAATGGATTAGTCCACCGAGACGGACCTCTATAATGGATTAGTCCACCGAGACGGACCTCTATAATGGATTAGTCCACCGAGACGGACCTCTATAATGGATTAGTCCACCGAGACGGACCTCTATAATGGATTAGTCCACCGAGACGGACCTCTATAATGGATTAGTCCACTGAGACAGGCCTCTATAATGGATTAGTCCACCGAGACGGACCTCTAATGGATTAGTCCACTGAGACGGGCCTCCACAATGGATTAGTCCACTGAGACAGGCCTCTATAATGGATTAGTCCACTGAGACAGGCCTCTATAATGGATTAGTCCACTGAGACAGGCCTCTACAATGGATTAGTCCACCGAGACAGGCCTCTACAATGGATTAGTCCACCGAGACGGACCTCTATAATAGATTAGTCCACCGAGACAGGCCTCTATAATGGATTAGTCCACTGAGACAGGCCTCTATAATGGATTAGTCCACCGAGACGGACCTCTATAATGGATTAGTCCACTGAGACAGGCCTCTATAATGGATTAGTCCACCGAGACGGACCTCTATAATGGATTAGTCCACTGAGACAGGCCTCCACAATGGACTAGTAATGGACTATCAGCTCCCTTAGTTCCACTCACCTTGCTGAAAACGATGGACATGAGGAAGAGGTCTAGCAGCAGGGTCTCTGATAGGTTGCGGTAGTCGAAGGTGAAGAAGAGGACGGTGAAGAGGACTGTGATGTACTGGTAGGTGGGGCTGCTGTAGGAGGAACGAAGCAGCTTCAGACCTGCCACTGTTATCATCAACGCTCCAACCCTGTAAAGGAGAGGAGAGAAATGGAGAGAGGGGAGAGAGAGAGGGGAAAGAGAGGGGAAATAGAGAGGGGGAAAGAGAGAAATAGAGAGGGGGAAAGAGAGAAATGGAGAGGGGGAAAGAGAGAAATGGAGAGAGGGGAAAGAGAAATGGAGAGGGGAAAGAGAGAGAAATGGAGAGGGGGAAAGAGAGAAATGGAGAGGGGGAAAGAGAGAAATGGAGAGGGGGAAAGAGAGAAATGGAGAGGGGGAAAGAGAGAGAGAAATGGAGAGGGGAAAGAGAGAGAGAAATGGAGAGGGGAAAAGAGAGAGAAATGGAGAGGGGGAAAGAGAGAGAAATGGAGAGGGGGAAAGAGAGAGAGAAATGGAGAGGGGGAAAGAGAGAGAAATGGAGAGGGGGAAAGAGAGAGAAATGGAGAGGGGAAAGAGAGAGAAATGGAGAGGGAAAAAGAGAGAAAATGGAGAGGGGGAAAGAGAGAGAAATGGAGAGGGGGAAAGAGAGAGAGAAATGGAGGGGGAAAGAGAGGGAAATGGAGAGAGGGAAAAGAGAGAGAAATGGAGAGAGGGAAAGAGAGAGAGAAATGGAGAGAGGAAAAGAGAGAGAAATGGAGAGAGGGAAAAGAGAGAGAAATGGAGAGAGGGAAAGAGAGAGAGAAATGGAGAGAGGGAAAGAGAGAGAGAAATGGAGAGGGAAAGAGAGAGAGAAATGGAGAGGGAAAGAGAGAGAGAAATGGAGAGGGAAAGAGAGAAATGGAGAGGGAAAGAGAGAGAGAAATGGAGAGGGAAAGAGAGAAATGGAGAGAAAGAGAGGGAAACGGAGAGAAAGAGAGGGAAACGGAGAGAGGGAAAGAGAGAGAAATGGAGAGAAAGAGAGAGGGAAACGGAGAGAGGGGAAAGAGAGAGAAATGGAGAGAAAGAGAGAGGGAAACGGAGAGAGGGAAAGAGAGAGAAATGGAGAGAGGGAAAGAGAGAGAAATGGGGAGAAAGAGAGAGAGAAAGAGAGAGAAAGAGAGAGAAACGGAGAGAGGGGAAAGAGAGAAACGGAGAGAGGGGAAAGAGAGAGAAACGGAGAGAGGGGAAAGAGAGAGAAATGGAGAGAGGGGAAAGAGAGAGAGAAAGAGAGAGGGGAAGAGAGAGGGGAAAGAGAGAGAAACAGAGAGGGGAAAGAGAGAGAAACAGAGAGGGGAAAGAGAGAAATGGAGAGAGGGAAAGAGAGAAATGGGGAGAAAGAGAGGGGAAAGAGAGAAACGGAGAGGGGGAAAGAGAGAGAGAAAAAGAGAGAGGGGAAAAGAGAGAAACGGAGAGGGGGAAAGAGAGAGAAATGGAGAGGGGAAAGAGAGAGGAGAAAGAGAGAAACGGAGAGGGGGAAAGAGAGAGAAATGGAGAGAGGGAAAGAGAGAGAGAAAGAGAGAGGGGAAAGAGAGAGAAACGGAGAGGGGGAAAGAGAGAGAAACAGAGAGAGGGAAAGAGAGAAATGGAGAGAGGGAAAGAGAGAAATGGGGAGAAAGAGAGATGGGAAAGAGAGAAACGGAGAGGGGGAAAGAGAGAGGAGAAAGAGAGAGGGGAAAGAGAGAAACGGAGAGGGGGAAAGAGAGAGAAACGGAGAGAGGGGAAAAGAGAGAGAAATGGAGAGAGGGAAAGAGAGAGAGAAAGAGAGAGAAACGGAGAGGGGAAAGAGAGAGAAACAGAGAGGGGAAAAGAGAGAGAAACAGAGAGGGGGAAAGAGAGAGAAACAGAGAGGGAAAGAGAGAAATGGGGAGAAAGAGAGAGGGGAAAGAAAGAGAAAGAGAGAAACGGAGAGAGGGGGAAAGAGAGAGAAACGGAGCGAGGGAAAGAGAGAGAAACGGAGCGAGGGGAAAGAGAGAGAAACGGAGCGAGGGGAAAAGAGAGAAACGGAGCGAGGGGAAAGAGAGAAACGGAGCGAGGGAAAAGAGAGAGAAACGGAGCGAGGGGAAAAGAGAGAGAAACGGAGCGAGGGGAAAGAGAGAGAAACGGAGCGAGGGAAAGAGAGAGAGAAACGGAGCGAGGGAAAGAGAGAGAAACGGAGCGAGGGAAAGAGAGAGAGAAACGGAGCGAGGGAAAGAGAGAGAGAAACGGAGCGAGGGAAAGAGAGAGAGAAACGGAGAGGGGAAAGAGAGAGAAACGGAGCGAGGGAAAGAGAGAGAAACGGAGCGAGGGAAAGAGAGAGAAACGGAGCGAGGGAAAGAGAGAGAAACGGAGCGAGGGGAAAGAGAGAGAAACGGAGCGAGGGAAAGAGAGAGAGAAACGGAGCGAGGGAAAGAGAGAGAGAAACGGAGCGAGGGAAAGAGAGAGAGAAACGGAGCGAGGGAAAGAGAGAGAGAAACGGAGCGAGGGAAAGAGAGAGAAACGGAGCGAGGGAAAGAGAGAGAAACGGAGCGAGGGAAGAGAGAGAGAAACGGAGCGAGGGAAAAGAGAGAGAAACGGAGCGAGGGAAAGAGAGAGAAACGGAGAGAGGGAAAAGAGAGAGAAACGGAGAGAGGGAAAAGAGAGAGAAACGGAGCGAGGGAAAAGAAAGAAATGGAGAGGGAAAGAGAGAGAAACGGAGCGAGGGAAAGAGAGAGAGAAACGGAGAGAGGGAAAAGAGAGAGAAACGGAGAGAGGGAAAAGAGAGAGAAACGGAGAGAGGGAAAAGAAAGAAATGGAGAGGGAAAGAGAGAGATAAGAGGGGACTTTATGACTGCATGTTTAATGACCCAGCTGGCAAATGACGTCACGAAAACTGGATTACAACCGTAATCACCTGATTCCAGCTACCTGCTGCTTAACACAGAGAGATAGAGCTGGTAAACACAGAGAGATAGAGCTGGTAAACACAGAGAGATAGAGCTGGTAAACACAGAGAGATAGAGCTGGTAAACACAGAGTGATAGAGCTGGTAAACACAGAGAGATAGAGCTGGTAAACACAGAGAGATAGAGAATAGAGCTGGTAAACACAGAGAATAGAGCTGGTAAACACAGAGAATAGAGCTGGTAAACACAGAGAATAGAGCTGGTAAACACAGAGAATAGAGCTGGTAAACAGAGAGATAGAGCTGGTAAACACAGAGAGATAGAGCTGGTAAACACAGAGAGATAGAGCTGGTAAACACAGAAGATAGAGCTGGTAAACACAGAGAGATAGAGCTGGTAAACACAGAGAGATAGAGCTGGTAAACACAGAGAATAGAGCTGGTAAACACAGAGAATAGAGCTGGTAAACACAGAGAATAGAGCTGGTAAACACAGAGAGATAGAGAATAGAGCTGGTAAACACAGAGAGATAGAGAATAGAGCTGGTAAACACAGAGAGATAGAGAATAGAGCTGGTAAACACAGAGAGATAGAGAATAGAGCTGGTAAACACAGATAGAGAATAGAGCTGGTAAACACAGAGAGATAGAGAATAGAGCTGGTAAACACAGAGAGATAGAGAATAGAGCTGGTAAACACAGAGAGATAGAGAATAGAGCTGGTAAACACAGAGAGATAGAGAATAGAGCTGGTAAACACAGAGAGATAGAGAATAGAGCTGGTAAACACAGAGAATAGAGCTGGTAAACACAGAGAGATAGAGAATAGAGCTGGTAAACACAGAGAGATAGAGAATAGAGCTGGTAAACACAGAGAGATAGAGAATAGAGCTGGTAAACACAGAGAGATAGAGAATAGAGCTGGTAAACACAGAGAGATAGGGTTAATAGAGATAGATATACAGACAACAAATTCCAATTGGCTAAACTAAAACTCTTTCACATCATCAGCTCTGGCATCTTCCCCAATATTTGGGAACCAAGGACTGATCACCCCAATCCACAAAAGTGGAGACAAATTTGACCCCAATAACTACCGTGGGATATGCGTCAACAGCAACCTTGGGAAAATCCTCTACATTATCATTAACAGCAGACTCGTACATTTCCTCAGTGAAAACAATGTACTGAGCAAATGTCAAATTGGCTTTTTACCAAATTACCGTACAACAGACCATGTATTTACCCTGCATACCCTAATTGACAACCAAACAAACCAAAACAAAGGCAAAGTCTTCTCATGCTTTGTTGATTTCAAAAAAGCCTTCGACTCAATTTGGCACGAGGGTCTGCTATACAAACTGATGGAAAGTGGTGTTGGGGGTAAAACATATGACATTATAAAATCCATGTACACAAACAACAAGTGTGTGGTTAAAATTGGCAAAAAACACACATTTCTTCCCATGGGGCCGTGGGGTGAGACAGGGATGCAGCTTAAGCCCCACCCTCTTTAACATATATATATCAACGAATTGGCGCGGGCACTAGAAAAGTCTGCAGCACCCGGCCTCCCCCTGCTAGAACCTGAAGTCAAATGTCTGCTGTTTGCTGATGATCTGGTGCTTCTGTCACCAACCAAGGAGGGCCTACAGCAGCACCTAGATCTTATGCACAGATTCTGTCAGACCTGGGCCCTGACAGTAAATCTCAGTAACACCAAAATAATGGTGTTCCAAAAAAGGTCCAGTCACCAGGACCACAAATACAAATTCCATCTAGACACTGTTGCCCTAGAGCACACAAAAAACGATATATACTTTGGCCTAAACATCAGCGCCACAGGTAACTTCCACAAAGCTGTGAACGATCTGAGAGACAAGGCAAGAAGGGCCTTCTATGCCATCAAAAGGAACATCAAATTCGATATACCAATTAGTCATAGAGCTAAAAATACTTGAATAAGTCATAGAGCCCATTGCCCTTTATGGTTGTGAGGTCTGGGGTCCGCTCACCAACCAAGAATTCACAAAATGGGACAAACACCAAATTGAGACTCTGCATGCAGAATTCTGCAAAAATATCCTCTGTGTACAACGTAGAACACCAAATAATGCATGAAGAGCAGAATTGGGCCGATAACCACTAATTATCAAAATCCAGAAAAGAGCCATTAAATTCTACAACCACCTAAAAGGAAGCGATTCCCAAACCTTCCACAACAAAGCCATCACCTACAGAGAGATGAACCTGGAGAAGAGTCCCCTAAGCAAGCTGGTCCTGGGGCTCTGTGGAGTCTGTTTGTGTTTGTGAACAGAGCCCCAGGACCAGCTTGCTGGAGCCCCAGGACAGAAACACAATTAGACCCAATCAAATCATGAGAAAACTAAAAGATAATTACTTGACACATTGGAAAGAATTAACAAAAAAACCCAGAGCAAACTAGAATGCTATTTGGCCCTAAACAGAGAGAACACAGCGGCAGAATACCTGACCTCTGTAACTGACTCAGTGAGCATAGCCTTGCTATTGAGAAAGGCCACCGTAGGCAGACCTGGCTCTCAAGAGAAGACAGGCTATGTGCTCACTGCCCACAAAATGAGGTGGAAACTGAGCTGCACTTCCTAACCTCCTGCCCAATGTATGACCATATTAGAGAGACACATTTCCCTCAGATTACAACAGACCCACAAAGAATTCGAAAACAAATCCAATTTTGAAAAACTCCCATATCTACCGAGTGAAATACCACAGTGTTCCATCACAGCAGCAAGATTTGTGACCTGTTGCCACGAGAAAAGGGCAACCAGTGAAGAACAAACACCATTGTAAATACAACCCATATTTATGCTTATTTATTTTCCCTTGTGTCCTTTAACCATTTGTACATTGTTAAAACACTGTATATATATATATATATATAAATAAATAAAATATGACACTTGTAATGTCTTTATTGTTTTGAAACTTCTGTATGTGTAATGTTCACTGTTAATTTTTATTGTTTATTTAACTTTTGTATATTATCTACCTCACTTGCTTTGGCAATGTTAACACATGTTTCCCATGCCAATAAAGCCCCTTGAATTGAATTGAGAGAGAGAGAGACAGACAGAGAAAGACAGACGAGACTTGGCTACTGTTGATTGCGAAGATGGAGGTTTTTTTCCCATTGAAGTAAAAGGAAAGTAGACGCCGACAAGGAGAACATCTTAATATTGAGAACATCCTTGGAGACAAGTTTTAATATTGTTATTATTGTATTGTTATATTATTGACAAAGATGAGAAGAACGCTGGTACGGACGCCAAACGGACTGTGTGCGTTTTAAGTTTCTAGCTAGTCAGGTTTCCTAACTTTCATTTACTTTATTGTTTGTTATCGTTTCTTGAATCATTATTATTGTACACTGAGAGGTTATGGTCGTGGTCCTGTTGGAAGGTGAACCTTCACCCCAGTCTTCAGGTTCTGAGCGCTCTGGAGCAGGTTTTCATCAAGGTTCTCTCTGTACTTTGCTCTGTTCTCTCTGTACTTTGCTCTGTTCATCTTTCTCTCGATCCTGACTAGTCTCCCATCATTCGTCTGTTGGAAGGTGAACCTTCACCCCAGTCTTCAGGTTCTGAGTGCTCTGGAGCAGGTTTTCAACAAGGATCTCTCTGTACTTTTCTCTGTTCATCTTTCCCTCGATCCTGACTAGTCTCCCAGTCCCTGCAGCTGAAAACCATCCCCCACAGCATGATGATGATGATGACATCATGGTGCCAGGTTTCCTCCTGACATGATACTTGGCATTCAGGCCAAGGAGTTCAATCTTGGTTTCATCAGACCAGAGAATCTTGTTTCTCATGGTCTGAGAGTTATTAGGTGCCTTTTGGCAAACTACAAGCGGACTGTAATGTGCCTTTTACTGAGAAGTGGCTTCTGTCTGGCCTCTCTACCATAAAGGCCTGATTGGTGGAGAGCTGCAGAGATGGTTGTGGTTCTGGAAAATGTTCCCATCTCTACACAGGAACTCTGTCAGAGTGACAATCGGGTTCTTGGTCACCCCCCCCCCGTACAAGGCCATTTTCCTCCGATTGCTCCGTCCTCGGGTCCATTCGGAAATGAGTTATTTCTCCATAAATCGCGGTATCCATTTCGTAACGGTTCCAACTCCTGAGACCCTTGAAGACCTCTACCCCATCCCCCCTTATATAGGAGTCCTACGAGCCCAGGTCACAACTAGTGCACTAGAGGACAGGGTGGCATTAGAGATTAAGCCGAGTAGAGAACTCACTCCGTGTCCAGTTTCCTGGGACTGGCCAGATCCCTGGCGCTGCCACTCAGCACGTTGAGGATGACCAGGGGATACAGAATATTCTTCTCTAAGAACAGCAGCCACACGTGTAGCTTCTCGAACCACATCACATGGGCCGCGCCTACAAAACAAAACAAAACGTTCGGTCAGTCAGTTAGCAACGTGGCTCTACGTTGTGAATATAACCCATTACACATCGGACCAGTTTCCCGGAGGCGGAGACTCATGGGCCGCGCCTACAAAACAAAACAAAA